>NC_091436.1:169975992-169993492 GCF_964237555.1 Oryctolagus cuniculus | reverse complement strand
TAATAAATTATGCTGGAACATTTATTTTACATATAGAGCAAAATAACCTTGACTCTTCACATCAGAAGCAAAGTCATTTCATGATAGATCTCAGTGTGAACAGAAAAAATAGTTAAGTTTCTAGAAGAAAACATAGTACAATATCTGCATGAACTTTGACTACAGTTCTCAAACAGGACATTAGGAATCTGTACCCTTAAAAATAGAGGTTGGTGAGTTGAACTTATTTTATTTATTTTTAAAAGTAGATTTATTTCTTTCATTTTCTGAAAGATGGAGAGATTTTCCATCCACTGGTTCACTCCCCAGTGGCTGCAGTGGCCCAGCGCTGAGCTGGGCCAGGATGAAGCCAGGTGCCAGCAGCTAGGAGCTTCAGCAGGGTGGCAGGGGCTCTCATTAGCAGGGAGCTGGATAAGCAGTGAAGCAGCTGCGACCTAAACAGGTGCGCATATGGGATGACGGCATCATAGGCAGTGCTTAACCTGCTGTGCCCAACCCCAGCCCCTGGACTTGTTTTAAATTAAGGATTTATTGGCTGCAAAAAACATCATTAAAGGAAGTGAAAACTCAGCCATGAGTGGAGAAGGTTTGCAATATCTACATCTATATTTAACTATCAGATAACTAGTAGCTAGAAGCTATGGTTTGGATGTTGAATGTCCCCCAAAGGTTCCTGTGTGAAAGACTTGGTCCTCTGAGTGGCACTGTTGATGGGGGATAAAACCTAGGAGGTGGGGTTCTTAGATCACTGGGGCTGTGCCCTTGCAAGGTGGTTCTTAGGAGAGGTTGTTAAAAAGCCCAGTCTTTCTCTGCTTCCTGGCTTGCCATGAGATCCTTCCACCCCTTTGATCTGCATCAGCTATGGGGGCCTCACCAGAGTCTACACCAGGCCACTTGGACTGTCAGCCTGGAGAGACCCGAGAGAGCTTCTATGAGCCGAAAATTCTGTCTCGATTGTGCTTGTCATACTGCCACATGCATATTGAAAGATTCATCAAATTGTATTATTAAAATTTGTGTCTTTTGCAGTTTGTAAATTGTATCAATTTAAAACAAGGAAAGTTAATGTAAAATAAAGATAGCTTCAGTCAAAGAAGAGTTGGGAGGATTTTTCACTATCAACTGAAGAATAAGACATAACTGAGAACCATAAGAAAATCTGAATATTGGAATTAATGGACAAATTAGCATGGTAGCTGATTTCATGGTTAATATACAAAAATTTAAACATATTTTTATAGACCAACAAAAAGCAAGGGGAAATTAAAAAGTTAAATTTCCAATTTCAATAGCATGAAAAATGTCAATTACTTAGGAGTAAATCTAAAAAGATGTGTAAGATAGCTACACTAACACTTTTTATTTATCAATAAAACTATCTAGGAGAGGTAGAAAAATGTAAATACCTTTCAGTCTAAAAAAAGGCAAAAGAATTAGAGAACAACATGCTACTAAATGTAAAAGAACAGCAACTTAAACTCAACTGAATATATATTTGTTTTTAATATAGCCAGAAATATTTAAAAGACAGAGACTATCATATGAAATAAAAATGTGCCCCAGACTATCAGGTGTGCTCCTTATTATAAGCACACACTTTAACTATCTGGATTGAAAGAAGGATTAACAAAGTGTAAAAGACATACTGAGACAAGTCACCAGAAATGATAAGCCAGAGCAACCCTGGGTAGACCAGCTCCCCATTCAGGTGCTCCTTGTTTACTGTGCTTCACAGATACTTGCTTATTCTCACAAGGGGAAGGTCTGGCCAACCCTGTCAGTCACTGTGTACGTTTTCTGCTACAGCTCACCTCACGACTCTGTGGCACATTTTGGTAATTCTCACAGTACTTCGGACGTGTTACAGTGATCTACAATCAGTGATCTCTGGTGTTACTCTTGCCATCAGTTTTGGGCACCACAAACATTGTTCACCTAAGACGCTGAATGTAGTTGATAAATGTGTGTGTCACTGACCAGCCGTGCCTGTCTCTCTCCCTCTCTCTGAGGCTTCCAATTCCCTGAGACACAACAATATTTAAATTAGAGGCCTCTACTCATTAAAGTGAAAGGGAGAGCTGTCAGTCTCTCACTTTAAATCAACAGCTACAAATAAGCTCAGTGAGGAAGGCATGTGGAAAGCCAAGAGAGGCCGAAAGGGAGGCCTCTGCACCGGGGGACAGGTGATCAGTTCATGCACAAAGCTTTTGAAGGAAACTGAAAGCAACATTCCAGTGAACACACAAAGTTTAGGAGAGCAAAACAGCCGACTGCTGATGTGGAGGGAGTCCTAGTGATCTGGACAGAAAGTCAAAGCAGCCCCAACATTCCCTTATGCCAAAGCCTAATCGGATGGAGACCCTAACTCTTCAACTCTGTTCGGGATAAGATAGATGAGGAAGCATGTGTCTGGAATTCAGTTCCAGGCCCAAACAGATTCGAATTCCAACAGATCAGAGGACAACGCAGTGGTTTGTAGGTTTATACCTCCTTTATTCACAGTGGAGGCGAGAAGTACAGGACAGCCACTAGCCTGTGACAGCATCCTCACTGGGGGCCACAGGAGGCATCCTCACTGGGGGCTGTGGCCGTGGCCAGGGTTGGAATCACGCACACAGAGACATGTACATACATCCGCAGACCAGTTTCCTCATGTTAACACCACCCACAAACAACCGCACACATCTAACCACGCCCCCCCCCCAGTTGCTTCCATGGGCTCACAGACAACAGCAGCTCATTGCCAAGCATTACATAACAGCTGCGGGCAGCTAGCCAAGCAGGTGGCCCTGTTCCAGGCACACAGGTGCATAGAAATAGAGAAAGGCATGGGGACTTGATAAACTGCACCTCTCAGCCTCATCTTCCCAACAGGAAGCTGCAGACGAAAAGTTTCAAGCTGACAGAGGTTGCCACATAAGGTTTAGGGAAAGAAGCTCACTGTCTAACATAAAAGTGCATAGTGCGGCAGTGCTGATGGAGGAGCTGCCGCAAGCTATGAGAGACCTGACCCACAGATCCCCAGTGTAGATGGAACACCCTCGGGTGCCGTGTAGGACTGTCACAGCTACAGAGGAGGGAGGAGGCAGTGCCTGGCTTCAAAGGCCGGGCTGACCCTTGTGGTGGCTAATGCAGCTGCTGACTTCAAGTTGAAGCCAGTGCTCCTTTACCTCTGGCAATCTGAGGGCCCGTGGGAATTACACTAAATCTACCCTGCCTGAACTGTTACAACATGGCTTACTGACATTTAAAGCCTGCTGTTGAGGCCTACTTCTCAGAAAAAAAATGTCTTTCACAATGTTACTGCGCATTGACAAGAGCACCTGTTACCAGAGAGCGCTGACGGCGATGCTCAGTGAATTTGCTTCTGTGGACCTAGCAGAAGCCCAAGTCAGCTGAGACTATCTGTGCTGTGAGGATGCCCTACAGCTGGGCCCGGGGAACGCGACCCCTCAACAAACCTGGAGAACCTCAACAGTGAACCAAGAAACCCTGCCCTGGGCAAGGAAACATCTACTGTCCCTTGAGAAGGCCTGAGCTTTGCCTCTTGTGGCCATTGTAGGAGGCAGGATCGATGGCCCATGTTTTGTCCCGCACTGCAGGCAGAGGACATCCCGGGTCAGAATGAGCTTGGGAATATGTTGTATCTCCTTAATCAAGTCTGGTAGGTATTCCCAGATGTTTGATATTCAATGCAGAATGCCTTGATTTTCAGTGTGCCTGATAAGCACGCATAAGTCGGTATCAAGTATTGAGTTCAATCCATGTTCAATGCATACAATTGAGACTCAATGCACGCTTTCACTCAGCAGGAAAAGCATAAAGTATAAACCAAACTCAGGCTTGAGAACATCCAGCTCAGGCAACTGACAGGTGCTTTCCAGGTTTAAATCCTCACAGAAATTGTTTAGCAAGTTGAATCCAGCAATTGGATTGCATTAAAAAAGAAAATACACCAGTGCCCTGGAATGCTGAGGGGTCAGAGGACCTGGAGGTCACGGGTGGCCAGAGGCCGGCTGCAGGTCCACAGGGTCGCAAGCACACTTGAGGGCCCTCGCACCGGCCCGGGCCCCCCAAAGCCCCGGCTCCGCCCCAGGCCCCTCCCAGGCGGCTCCCTCACTGCTCCCTTCACCGCAGCCCAGCCCCAACGCCCAGGCCCCGCCCCATCCCCCCGCTCCACCGCCCAGGCCCCGCCCCACCGCCCGGCCCCGCCCAGGCGGCTCCCTCACTGCTCCCTTCACCCCAGCCCCGCCCCACCGCCCAGCCCCGCCCCACCACCCGGCCCCGCCCAGGCGGCTCGCGCACGGCTCCCAGAGCCCAGGCCCCGCCCAAGAGGCTTCCGCACGGCCCCCATCATCCCAGCTCCGCCCCACCGCCCTGGCCCCGCCCAGACGGCTCCCGCACGGTCCCCATCACCCCGCCCCGCCCCACCGCCCAGGCCCCGCCCCACCGCCCAGGCCCCGCCCCATCCCCGCCTCACCGCCCTGGCCCCGCCCAGACGGCTCCCGCACGGTCCCCCGCCCCCGCATCCCTGTGCGCTCCGTGAGGGTTACGCGGGAGATGCGCCTTCTCGTCCATGCCGGGGTAGAAAGCGCCGGGAGCCGGGTAGTCGTGGCCGAGTGGTGAAGGCGATGGACTAGAAATCCATTGGGGTCTCCCCGCGCAGGTTCGAGTCCTGCCGACTACGCGCGCGAATTTTTCCTGCGTCAGATCGTGCGGGAACTCGCGGTCCTGGGGAGCGGGCGTCCTCCCTCCTCCACTTTTGTTAAACCTGGGCCGCCGGCTCTGGCAGAGCGGAGCCGTGGGGTCAGCGGCTCCAGGGGTCTCGCCACAAACCTGCGCTGCTAGGCCGAGGAGCAGGGAGACCTCGGGTGGATGAATTGGCTGGGGTGGGCCGCTGAGGACTGAGGACCGAAACTATTATTAGAGATAAGCAGAGGCCTGCAGCAGGGCATTCCTCGTTAGTATAGTGGTGAGTATCCCCGCCTGTCACGCGGGAGACCGGGGTTCGATTCCCCGACGGGGAGGCATCCAGCTACAGTTTTGCCACTACCTCCCTCAAAAAGTTATGAGCGAGGCGATTAGGTGACCACCCACACCCGGCCTCTGTGAAGGGTCGAAAGGAGAAGCTGGGTTTAGGCGTCACAGGACCTTGATAAAGCTGGGTGGCAGCTCCCTCCCCTCCCCTGCAGAAAGAATGGCTGGGCACCTGGCCTGTGTTGGAATGGGGAGCCGTGTGAATGTTGATCGCATCATTCGTGGGCCAAACAAAATGATCATTTTGAAAATTCGCCTGCCTTGATGCCCTGGCAGGGCCTGACCGAATGATTTCTTTCGGGGGCCTTAGAGCTCACCTGTGCCCGAGGTCCAAGTCCCCATCCTTTTAGACGTCAAATCCTGCAGTGAAGACTCCCCAGGGCCAGCTGGGGGTTTGTGTGCCCCTCGCGGCTGTCCTGGTTGACCTGGTGCCCCTGGACGAGAGCATCCTGAAGTGGAGAGGGATGGCCAAAAGCCCCTGACCTGGAATAAGAGGAGACCCCCCAAGTTGTCAACATTGCTGCTCTCAACAATGCTTCAAATTCCTGTGAATGTCAGTGAATTAAAAGTTGATAAGAAAAAATACCATTATGGGTTGAGTATTTCTTTTCTGAAATGCTTAAGGCCAATAGTATCTCGTATTTTTTAGTATTATTATTTTAGAAGATTTGCAGGAGCTGGTGTTGTGGTTTAGTGGGTAAAGCCGTCACCTGCAAAGCTGGCATTCCATACAGATGCAGGTAATTGTTCCAGCTGCTGCACTTCCAGTCCAGCTCTCAGCTAATGCGCCTGGGAAAGCAGCAGAAGGTGACCCAAATCCTTGGCCCACCGCAATCCACATGGGAGACCTGCATGAAGCTCCTGGCTCCTGGCTCTGGTCTGGCCCAGCCCTGGCTGTTGCGGCCATTTGGGGAGTGAACCAGCACATGGAAGACCTTTCTCTCTCTCTGTATCTCTTAACTCTGACTTTCAAATATATAAAGACAAATCTTCCATTAAAAGAAGCAATATTTGTATATACATAATGGGATTATCGGGGTGGTACCCATATTTAAGTTTAAAAAGTAGTTTATATTTCATATACAGCATATATATTTGTAGCATGAAGGCAAGTTTATACAATATTATACAATATTTTCAGTGTGCCTGAGTTTTGACTACATGGTTTTGTCAGCATTCAAAAAGTTTGGATTTGGGAATGTTTTGGGTCTCAAATTTTTGAAAGATGCTCAGCCTAAAGCCATAGCAATCAAGAGAGCATGGTGCTTGTGCAGGGATGGAGAAATATGCCAAAGGAACTGAAGAGCGCGTCAGAAACATACAGTCCCCTGATTTAAGACAGTGCTCCAGGGAAAGGCCATTCTTCTCAGGAAGCTGAAATTCGGTGAAGTTTTCCAGCAAAGATTGAATGCGTGTAATGTTCTTTATAAACTAATCTATATGCAGCTCAGTAGCAATCGCTGTGGAACCATGGCTGGGCTCACAGAACACTTAGCATACAGCAGGCAGCCACGTGGACTTGGGAGAGGCAGACTCTGGATGAGAGTCAGGGGTGGCGTCAGCCTCCAGCTGCAGACAGCAGCTATGAAAGCGCCTCCCATCTGCCGCCTCGTCCGCCCCAGCTGTTTGGCTCCCTGGCTATAGACATAAACTAGAATTCGAGCTCAGCCCAGCCACTTACTCACTGGTGTGACCTGAAGCCAGTAATTTTATGCCCACGGGACTCAGTTTCTAGGTTTGTAAAATAGAACAACAGTAGCACCTGTTTCTTAAGAATATTGCAAGGACCATGTAAGTTAAGATACACAAAGCCTTGGGAAGAAAATGTGCATTATAAATGCCTAATAAATATGATCCGGTATAAAAATCGTTTCTATATATAAACGACACGTAGTCTGGTAACCACCGTGTTTAAAAAATAAATCTGTTCCCTGTTGCACTTGTGAAAAAGTGACTTTATAATTTCACTATGCAGCATTAGGCAAGTGGGTCAGCAGTCTCTTCGTCTTTAGAATGGGACTCATATAACCCACATGATAGGAACATACTGGTGATTAAATGAGACAAAAAATATAAATGCCAATACTGTGCCTGGGACAGAGTAAGATTTTTTTTTTCTTAAGAAACGGAAGCTGTTTTTTAAAAAATACTGTTTTATTAAAAAAAACGGAAGCTGTTAAAAAGAAAATACTGTTCTATAAACCCTGCGGTCCCTAGAACACGTAGTAGCAATGAAAGACCTCCAGGCTGGGAGAGAGTGGATACCCAGAGGAAGCCCACCCCTGATGATTTCGGCTAAGGAAAAAGAAGGTCGCCTGCTCAGACGCCAACTACACCGCCCATGCGGACGTTGGAGGGGCGCCCGCTTCTAAATAGCGGAAGGGAGGCAGACAGCATCGCCCTGGGTAGGCCAAAACCGTAGCCGGCAGGATTCGAACCTGCGCGGGGAGACCCCAATGGATTTCAAGTCCATCGCCTTAACCACTCGGCCACGACTACCTGCGAGGTGAGTGTCCCTGTTACAGCATTTGGAGATGCGAACGCGGTGCCGCTCGGGCAGCGGCGGCACTGGCGTGGAGAAAGATGCCTTGGTGCGATGTTACTATTAAAGAAGTCATCCATAACCCTGGAAATTCAGTTCAGGAACGTGGAGTGCAAAGACGCGTTCCGAGACGGAAGATGGAGATTCTCTCTGCCCGGGAACTCCGCTTGGCTAGTTGCCTGGGCACAGCTGTTTGTGGACACCCTCAGGCCCAGGGGGTCTGGAGCTGGGCGCGCCCTAGTAACTTCAGTCCTCCGCCTGAATACTAAGGCAAAACCTCTTCGCCGGCTTCACACGGCTCTGCCCTCCGGCTGGCTTGAAGGACTAGCTGAGAAACCGGGTTTGGGCGGAGGTGTTGGATGAGAGGTTAGTGTCAGGTCCTGCTCTCCTGGACGTGGGAGGAGACGGAGCTGAGAAGGTCCCCACGCTCCCCGGTGGAGGGAGACCAGCAGTTCCCGTGGGAAGACGTCTCCCAGGGTTTTGCAGTGGGGGCACCTTCTCTCCCCAACCCAGCTCACAAGAGTTTGTGAATGCCAAACTAACTGCAGGTTGTTCCTGGGTTTAAAGACGGCTGCTTACGGGAAACACCGCAGACCCAGGCTTCCCATTTTTCTGTTCTACACAGAGGATGGCCAGGACAAAGGCTTTGGTGTCTGGGAATGGAGGCGCTTCCCCAGGGCTCCGACAGGTAGGTTCAGACAGACTTTCAGACACTGGCAGGAGAAATCCTTGAGGTCTGGGGGTCTTTCTTTCCCACATCCATTTTATTTCAGTCCAGCAAAAAGACAGCTGCTCCTGTAGTGGGTTGAATTGTGCCATTCAAAAAGATGGGTTGAAATGATCCATTTTCATGGAAGGAATTGGTTACTGGGAGCCCTGAGTGGGGAAGGGGATCAAAAACACCGACTTGGGGAGCAAGAGGCAGTGAGAACCCCAGGGTGGGAGCCCCATTTTGGGCAGGATCTCCCTCGGGGGCAGGAATCCCAGAGAAGCAGGATGTCCATCTGGTGCAGGTGTGTGGAGATGACGCAGACTGGTATGGCAGGATCCTGATTCACCACTTCCAGGGACATTGCAGGGAAGGGGCTGGTGGGTGGGGTGCCGGGGTGTGTGAACTACCCCAGCTTCTATCTTCCCTCCGTGTTCTCCTTTAGCCAGCTATCGACTGAGCCCAGCAGGGTCAGGTGGGTGGAGGAAATCAGCGGCCAGGACTTTTGAAACAGAGGTGATAAACAGGGGAGCCAGGAGCATGTCTAGGTGCAAGCAGCCTGCAGACGGTCGTATGCAAGCTTTCCAAAAACGTCTCTCTTCTCAGAAAGTGGTTGGAGGGTCATCTCCACCCAAGAAAGGACCAAATCCAGGAGATCTGTGACTCAGTGCAAAGAGGATTAAGCACAGGAAAGAAGGTTTCCAGCAGAGGGTGATGTCCCAGGACAGCTGCACACAGCTGGAGGTTGATCAGTGCAGACCGGATGGGTTAATTAAAAAGGAACTGAAAAAATGTTTGACCAAATTCAGAGAATTTTGCAGCCCTAAGGGGAAATTAGTGTCAGCTACACAGAAAATCTCTTTTTCTGTCATAGGAGTTAGTCTCTCTTTTCAAAATTTATTTATTTATTCAAAAAGCAGATTGAGAGAACAAGTGAGCAAGAGATTGTCCATCCAGTGGTTCATTCTCCAAATGCCTGCAACATCTGGGTCTGGGCCAGGCTGAAGGAGTCAGGAGCCAGGAACGCCATCTGGGTCTCCCATGTGGGTGACAAAGGCCCAAGCATTTAGGCCATCCTCCTAGGCCTTCCCTGGCACATCAGCAGGGAGCTGGATTAGCAGCAAGGCCTCTCTGATATGGGATACAATTGTCAAAAGTGTAGGCCTGATGCCCGCTCCAATTTTTCTAAAGATTTGTTTGTTTGAATGACAGAGGGACAGAGAGTAACACACACACACACACACACACACACACACACACACACAGAGAGAGAGAGAGAGAAAGAGAGAGAGAGAGAAAGAGAGAGAGAAAGAGAGAGAGAAAGAGAGAGAGATATCTTCCAAATGCTGGTTCACTCCCCAAACGGCAGCAGCAGCCAGGCTCTGCTGATCCAAAGCCAGGATCCAGAAGCTTCCTCCAGGTCTCCCACTCGGTGCAGGGGCCCAAGCACCGGGGCTGTCCTCTGCCTCCCTCCCAGGCCATAGCAGGGAGTTGGTTTGGAAGTGGAGCAGCCTGGGCTTGATCTGGCACCCACCTGCGACGCTGGCAGGAAAAGCCAGCCTCTCTGATGTTCAGAGTTTAAGGATTCATCTTGAGTGAATGAATGCCCACATTTGCAATTTATTTGAGGCACATACCTTTCTCCTTTGAGGACAGAATCAGCATCTCACAGAGACCAGTACATTTTTGTAACAAATCTCAGAATCTCAGAATGGGTCCAAATCTGCTGTGATAAAAATGCAACCATTTTTCAGGGTTTTGTCTGAACTCCAGTGTTTGAGTCACCTCCTCAAACTGTGTTGTCTGAAACCCATGCTCCAGGCATGCTGTGAGAACTGGTCTGACCAGTACAGGTGCACTTCTGACCTAATGTAAAAGACCAAGCTTAATGAGATGTTCAGGCGTAGTGAAAGATGATGTTCAATTTCTGCTTGTTCCATTTATTTCTGATTAGGTTAGACAACATACAGATCAATGCTGAATGGAGAAGGTTCTTAGCCCAGGCCCCACAGATTTCATTCCACAAACACCCTGCTGTTGTCAACAAAATGAGATGTGTCTCGCGACATCTTTCTGGTGCAGAGGATTCACAGGTTTTATTCCATGTGCTCTGGAATCCGGAGTAAAGGTCATGGTATAATCCTGGTTCTAATGACTTCTTGGTCTTGGGAATGGGAAAGAGACTTTTCCAACAGCATCTTGTTGTTGTTGCTGTTAGAATAAATAAGATGGTGATGAGTGTGAAGGGTCCACACCAATTCCCACAGACTGAAAGCAGCAGGTCCCTGCCGGGGAACCCCCCTCAGCCATGTAGAGGGCATGGCACGCTCACTGTTCTTTTTCTTTTCTTTCTTTTTTTTTTTTTTTTAAGATTTATTTATTTATTTGAGAGAGAGTTACAGCGAGAGGGAGAGGCAGAGATATCTTCCATCAGCTCATTCATGGCCCAAATGGTTGCAATGACCAGAGCTGGGCCCATCTGAAGCCAGGAGCCAGGAGCTTCTTCTGGGTCTCCCACAAAGATGCAGGGGCTCAAGCATTTGGGCCAGCAGCAGAGAGCTGGATCGGAAGGGGAGCAGCCGGGACTAGAACTGGCTCCCACATGGGATGCTGGTGCCACAGGCAGAGGCTTAGCCCGATGTAACCCCACAGTGCCCGCCCCTTACTGCTCTACTGAGAGCAAAAAGCACATGGACTCTCCCATGCTCCCCGAGGTCACTCGTGCTGCCCCTGGTATCTGCAGTTCAAAGCAGACAATTGTGTCCCTAAAGCAGGCCCCCTGGCCTGACCCATGACCTCAGGTCATCCCCCAACTTTCACCGTGGCACAGGTCACCAACTGCATCCCTGTCTTGCATCTTTTGCAAGAAGAAATCTGGGCTTCGGCTCCCTTCGGTCACTGCCCAAACCCAGACATGCAGTTTTCCTTCACATCACAGCATCACAGCTTATCCAGACTGCTACCTCCCATCCCCTGGGGTCCCTGGACCGTTCAGTGTGGGTGCCGCTGTACTCACAGCCCTTCTCTGGGATCCCACATGCAGGCCAGCACCTCCAAGTCGGGGCCTTGCTTTCTGCTTCCTTCACTTAAGGGAGCCCACCCTTTGGTGGGTAAGGTGGTCTCAGGTGGGTTCATTTCCTGCAGTTAAGAAGTGAGGAGTTAGGCTATTTGGAATTACTCTGTGCAGCAGACTCCCTGGAAGACAGGAGTTGGCTGCAGGTCAGAGAGGCTGCTGTCAGATGTAGGAAGTGGTTTGAATCTTCATGCTAAGTCATATGCATTTTATTTAGTTTCCAAATGTCTCTGCATTTATGTATTTATCAGTCATTTGTTTGTATCAGGGCACGTCTTTGGTGTTTTGGGTTAGAACCCACTATTTAATTTGCTGTCGGGGCACATATCTTCAGGTACTTGCTTTGCCGAGCCCAGAAGCCGGTACAGCTCCGGCGCCTAGGAGTGCTCACTCCACGTGTGTGGTATGGACCTCAAGTGTTGCAAAAAGCCCGCGGCGAGCTGGAGCAGGGTGGAGAGTGCTCACGGTGTTGCGTTTCCAGTCCTGCGCTCTGGTGAGAGGGCGGTGGGCACCCCGGGCCGGGGGAGCGAGGCCGCGGCGGGTGGCCGCTGGCAGTCCTATCGCCGCAGTGTCGCCTGCGGCAGGAGAAGGGTCCAGCCCTACGCCACCATCGCTCCTGGGATCTTGTTGGGAAGGTCCCAGTCTCAAAGACCGCCCGCCCTCGGCCCAGGACTCTGCCCCTCGGTGTGGCCGTCGGGTAGCGGTCGCCGGGCGGTGTCCGGCGTTCGAGGAGCCGCGAAGGCAGCGCCGCCGTCCCCGGCAGCAGCGGGCAGAGCCCCCTGGACCCCTGCCCCTGCGCAGAAGAGCCCCCTGGGTGCTGCAGGGCCGCTCGCCGGGCGCCCGAGACCCCGCAGCCCCGAGCGCGCGGGAGAGGACGCCAGCCGCGGCCCCGGCGTCTGTGAGGGAGGCGCCGGGAGCAGACAGGACGTGCACCTGCTGCTGGAGGCGCTGCTGCGCCCCGTTCCAGAGCGGGGTTCCATGGTGTAATGGTTAGCACTCTGGACTCTGAATCCAGCGATCCGAGTTCAAATCTCGGTGGAACCTAGGCTTTTTCTTCCTAAGAACAAAAATGACCCCACAAGAGGGCTGGTTCTAAGGATTGGTTTCCCTTTTAGGGACTCTGTGGCCTCGTGTCCCTTTAACCACCCCCCCTCACACACACACCCACTTAACAGAGACTGACACACAGCCGTGATGGTTTAGAGTTGAGTCCTCCCTCTTTGACTTACTGCTTTGTAGAAGGTGGTGGTGAAGCACTTCCTGTGACCTGACTCGGCGCGGGGGGACCCCTCCGCGCAGAGCGGGCTGCACCAGGCGTGGTCTGTCAGGCGTGACCGCCAGGACTTCCAGGTGCTCCGTTTTCTGTGAGAAATGAAGAGGGTGAGAACGTACTCATTCTTTACATGAACAGTGACTGTGAGCCCTCTGAACACTGCTGGACCCACTTGAATGCTTGCGGCAAGCTTAACAGAGCGACGAAATAGCCTGGTGAGCTTGAGTGCTTCCATGGTGTTCTTTTGGCCGTTTTTGTGACATTACTCATCATACAGAATTGCTGTCAATGCCAAATGTACTCCACAGAAATCATAGACAGAGCTTGAAACTGCATCAGAGGCTATCTCTAGGATCGTCTTATCTTCACAAAACTAGGTGTTCCTATTGCAAATTAATTCATTTTCTGCTAAATGTATGGATTTGTCATAACCTAAGGAAGGTGAAGTTATTGGGTCCCTCAACAAGTAAGTTCAAAGTGCTTTCCTTAACTTGATCTCATCTACTGGTATTTCTAAAAATTGTATACTTTTATTATAAATACAGGATACCAGACTAAACATAATGCATGGATTTTACTTCTTTCTGTTAAAAATTAACCCTTACTTTGTTGCATGGAACTGCCATTCATGAATTCATTTCATGTTAGCGGTTGTGTAATATGTGATTGTGTGAATATGCCACAGTGCGTTCACTTGCCTTTAGTGGGAAAGCCACAGAGCTGCATATAATGTGAATGTCATTTTTGAATTGTGTCAGTTCTTGGGATACAAGAAGTTAAAAACTGTCTTAAGGCGGAGAAAATCCCTGATTCAGTAACCGTACATTTAGCTGAGAGTTTATAATTCTGAGCTGTCACTTTCTCTCCACACATACTTCAGTGCACAGTGATCAACCCCCTTCAATACCACCCCTCCTCCTAATGTTTCATGACAGTTATGTTTCCACTTCCAGGCCCTAGACCACCACTGCCCCTAAAAGTGTAACAATCGACCTGTATTCAGCACACTTCTACTCTTGACCTTGGCGGGAGCAATTCTGCCTAAGATTTACTCCCCATGTTTCTTCGGCAAGAATTCTCGCGTTGGCACATCCCTGCAACCTAGCTGCACAGAAGCCTAGGGAATCTTCACAGCCAGTTAGGGTTGCTGTAGCAAATCCTGAAGACTGGGAGTCTTAAACAGCCAACATCTACCTATTGCTCACCGTTCTGGAGGCTGAAAAATTCAAATGTAAAGTGCTCTCAGAGTCTGTCTAAGCTTCCTGGGTTGTTGACTGCCGCCCTCTTGCTGTGTCCTGGTAGGCGGGGACAGAATGTTTCTCTGGGCTTCTGTTGTCAGCAGAGAGCACTCACTCCATTCCTGAAGGCGCCACTCTGCTGACTTCATCACCTCCCAAAGCTCTCACCTACAAACGCCATCACGCTGAGGATGAAGACTCAAGACATGAACTCGGAAGGGGAGTGGGAGGGAGTTTTGGGGGGAACAAGCATTCAATCCGTAGCAGAAATTTAGTTATGGCTGCTCCCTTGAGGACATACAACTAACCCTAAGAAAGGCCCCCTAGTTACGTGAAGTCTTAGCCATATATAGCACAGTGTTCATGGATATGATCATCATCTCTGAGTGCAATTCCTTCTTCGGAGCTTCCTGGAGTTCTCTCTTTCCATTATTTCTCTCTTCCCTTATTTACCTCCTGAATCTAACTGTAAGTCATTAAACACAGTAAACAAAGCATTAGATCCTTAAGAGCTAAATACAAGAAAAGGTAACTTTAAAAAGAAATAATAGAGCCAAAAAGGAAGAAATACCTTCCTCAGTATGAAAGCTCAACCATAATTTGAAAGTAGATACAGCAAAGGTGATGAACAGATTAATGAACAAAGATTGGAACTGATGAATGAAACAGAACACAGAGTAGGGACATTAGAAAACACACAAGAACACCAAAACACACATGCCTGCATGAAACAAGATTGCTGTTAAAGTATCCATAATGAATAACTTTTGAGATGTAGAAACAAAATGAAGCTAAAATACAGTAATAATATATGAAATGGAATGTCATGGTCAGAGCCAAATTATACCACATTCACTTATTATGATAGAAGATTAAAATAAAGTTTACTGAAGTCCTAATTCATACAAATATTGAGTGATTGATTATAAATATATTGATTGTCTGAAGTCATAGCCAAAGCTAAGTAGCCTTTTGCTATTATGTCTAGATATAAAAAAATTAAGAAATTGGTTAAAAATCAATTAGCATTATATTTATATTTATATTAACACAATAGGTTAGAGCTATTTTAAAATCAGAAGTTTCAAGCCCGATATTGTGCGTTACTGTCATTCTGTCTAGTCATCTACTGTGCAGCTGGGCCCACCTTCAGTTTAGAACATCTGTACTTGTTTCTAACCATTCCTTCTTTCTTCATAGGTTTTATTACATAACCAATTATGTGTGTAATAAAGACATCATGCGGTAATGCACAATTTTGGAGTTTTTCCTTCTTGTGAAATTTTAATATGGCAAAGTAGACTTTTTTTAAATAAAGATTTATTCATTTATTGAAAGTCAGAGATACAGAGAGGGAGAGACAGACAGAAGAAGGGAGATCTTCCATCTACTGGTTCATGCCCCACATAGCCACAATGACCAGAGCTGGACCAGGCTGAAGCCAGGAGCAAGGAACTTCACCCAGCTGCTTGAGCCACCCCCTGGGGCCACAGGAGCAGAAAGCTGCAGTCAGGGGCTGGAGCCAGAAAGCAAACCCAGATACTGCAGCGTGGGATGCAGTTGTCTTAGCTGTTAGGCCAAACGCCTACCCCTAAACCTGTTGTTAAATTCCATTTTTCCTTGGACTTTTGGAAGTCCCCTTACTTCTGGGGAATTTGACTCTATGCTTGTTTTTGCTCTTAAATGACTGCTATTCAGATAATAAGTTAAATCTGGGTGATACACCTTCTTCATATCACTTCGAGTTTTACGGTGATCAAACAACCCCATCTCATGATGCTCTATCAAACAGAGACTCAAGGTTATGGAAGGAGGCACCTAGCTGTTTGACCTTCATTCTGACTGGGAGAGGGAGATCTTGGGAAAATGAAAGTCTCGCTTCCCTACTCTTTTCCTGAGACACCTGTGTGGTATGTCTATGTGGTGCGCGGCACATGTGTGTATGTGTGCGCTTTGTGTGTGATAACTGTGGTACATGTTGTTTCAGGTGATGGAAGTCAAGGCTTTGCCTCTGCTATTGGGGGCTGAGTCACTCATCCTCCTAGAAGTGAAAGTCCCTAGAAATGGAGAATTTAACTCCTCACAAAGTTAACTAAAAATGACAAATAATCAGCCTAGACATAAACTTTTAAAAATCGTAAACTTTTAGAAAAAGAGGCAGGCAGGCCTAGGCCCAGGGCCTTTCTAAAGAACTTGACTTTCTGCCGGGAAAGTGCAGGGCCTCCGTCCCCTGTCCCCGGGCACTCCTTGCTTTCATTGTATTGATCATGCAGCACAAGCACTGATTGCTTAGGTGACCCTCAGGGACACTGTGGCTGTTAACTGTCTTCCCAGCTCTGCCCTTTAAGGCTTAATTAAAGCATCCAGTCAATGGCTGTTGTTGTCTGGGTAGTCAGCTGTGCTCCCAACCTACCAATGAAACCTCTCATGAAGAGGTTTCCATGACAGAGAGAGTTTAGGACTTCTGTGTCAAGAACTCAGGGATAAACAGCCAACTTCAGCATCTTAGCTGCTCCCCTCTCCTTTAGGTTGCTTTGTACTGCTGACTCTTTGAGTCCTGGGAACATCCAGGCTTGACAGCAAGTGGTGCAGTTGCCAAAACACACCTTCCCACCTACCCGCACAGACCCCTGCTGATACAGCTGGGGAAGCTGGGCTCTACAGAGAGCAAACACTGAGCTGTCCTGAGAAGTCCAGGAAACACTGTAGCAACGCGCCTAGAGCAAAGAGGAAAGGCAGAAGATGTGTGCAGGGAAAGGTTTCAGACCACAAGGGCCTGGTCTCTGCGAAAGGAGAGGAGAAAGAAAGGTAGGAAAAGCTTCAGCTTTGGGCTCAGCTCTGAGACAGTCTTCCCTGGCCCAGCGGGAAGCTCCAGGGAAGACTGGCCACAAGGACACCTGTGCCCAGCAGCCAGGAGTCAGTGTAGACCCAGGAGGCTCCGTGGGAAGGAACTGACCTCAGCCTGGCCACAGTGGAGGATGGTCAAAGGCTGAAGCAAGACGCGTCTGACAGCAACCCTGCAGCTGACACAAGTTCCTTCTTGAAGGGCGATCCGAGAGACACGCCTCCACGCTGCCAGCAACCAAGAAATTTCAGTGCAGGTTAAGATCATTGAAGAAAGCTATTGGGGCAAACTGACTTACCTAATTAACAAATACAGAGCGATAAATGCAAGCTAAAAATAGATATTGTTTTTAAATTTCTCTGGTGGGCCTAGCACAACTCTTAAAAAATTTAGAAGGATTGAAATGACGCATAATATATTTTGTGAGCCCAGCATAATGAAAATAAAATTAATAACAAAAAAAATCCTCAAATGTTACCAGTGAAAGAACACTTTTGTAAAAAGTTATAGCTCCTGGCTGGAGCTGTGGCAATGTTCTGTAATGCGTAAAGCTGCCATGTACAGTGCCGGCATCCCATACAGGCACTGGTTCAAATCCTGGCTGCTCCTCTGTGACCTGGGAAAGCAGTGGAAGATGGCCCAAGTCCTTGGACCCCTGCACCCATGTGGGAGACCCAGAAGAAGGTCTTGGCTCCTGACTTCAGATTGGCCCAGCTCCAGCTGTTGAGGCCATTTGGGGAGTGAACCAGCAGATGGAAGACCTCTCTCTCTCTCTCTCTCTCT